>NW_017265162.1:237526-253840 GCF_001638985.1 Phycomyces blakesleeanus NRRL 1555(-)
AAACATAAGCTAAAGCAAAACATCTCAGCATTTTATCTTGTTCTTATTTTGTATATAACGAGGTTCAAGCCAACGGGGTGACCTTCGGGGCCCTGACTGAGCTCTGGTGGTGTCCAGGATTCTGAGTACGAGGCCGAAGGTTTCAAGGCATTGCGCCAACTTCTTTTTTTGATGCTTAGTCGTCCTTCATCTCGGTGTTGTGCTGATCCACCGGATGTCGTATAAGTGAGATGTCCCCAACTTCGTATTGTGTTTTAGTTAGTTTTTTTTTCTCGTTGGGTCCGTTTTTTTCTGCGTGTTTGTTTTTGCAGGTATGTACTTTTATACTTCTTTTCTTTCTTTCTTTTTTATTACAGCAGATTTTGAAGCACAAGAACAAGATGTGGAGCACCGATGGACTCTCCCTGGATGGAAATGTAGAATGTATATACTAAAGACTTTTCTTTAACCAATCAATCAATAAACAAACAAAAATATATCATATACAAAATTATGTTGTTTTTATATAGTTTACATTTATTGTCTTTGCACTTGTATATCTACAAAACATAAGCATTATTATAAAATTAGATAAGAATGAATTCTGGTGCTTTATGTAGGAGTATTAGTTAAGCTCATATAAAAGCAAAGTAAACAAAAAAAAACAATAGTAAAACATAATCAATTTGAATAAGGGTAGCTATCTTGAAATCAAATCACAAAAGTCGAATATACCCATGGGGATTTTGATCAAAGGCACTATATTTAAGATTATTTTTAAGTAAAAAGTAATTGAGAGGTTTATACAAATATACATTTTCAGGATAGCTTTAAGAAATATCTAATAAAGATATACCGTAATGTAAAGCAATATAACTATTCTTTCTAGAAACCAGGGTTTTATTACGGGTTTCTGTCTACATTCTCTGTTTTATATATAAAAAGCAGCTACATTTGTATGCTAAGGTTTTCTTTTAAAAACAAAATGAAAAAATATAAGTGGAGTATGCGGCTCAATATGTATCTAACAAAATAGAATTACTGAGGATTGTACATAAAGTATTATTAATTTGATGGTGTTTCTTTACTGAGTATTTCTTAAAGCTGCACTAGAAATAGACATTGTACATATACTACAGAAATTTGTATATCTCGCCCGAGTCTCAACATCTAAGCATTGATACTTTTTACTTGATTCTTAAATGTTGCGTTTCGGATTTTTCTTTAGACTTACTACAGATACTAAGATGTGTGAATTGAAATATCGATACATCAAACTGCTAGACTTCTAAAGCTGATGAAACGCCCTAATATTAGAACAAGATCAGCCTTTTTTTGTATAGAAATAGCACCCCGTGAGCATGTTTTGTTCTGTAAAAAAAGTTTAATTTTAAAACTGTCTTGGAGAGTAACAGACACTTAAGTAATGAGATATATTTACATATGTATGTATATTGATCTCATATAACAATCTCTGTGATATCCAAAGATGCTTTTCTTTACGTAAAAGGAATATTCAAGAAATTACTGGCTTACACAAAGAAAGGAAGGGGAAAAAGGACGCTTGGAAAGCTACTTATTTAAATAAATAATAATTCTTACTCTTTATTAAAGGATTCAAAATGACATTTAAAAAAATGAATTAATAGGGACAAGACTTAATCCAAGCATAGTTGAAATTTAGATGTGGATATGAGAACTTTTTCTTTTCTTTTCTTTTCAAGAAAAGGTAGCTTGCAAACCAGACTAAGTTATACCAGCTTAGTGCAGTATATATCTTTATTATTTACAGTAAGCAATACTATTATTTCATTTGTCAGAGTCTTTATTTCCTTGAACAATAAGGTGCAGGATATTATATTGATCTTTTATACTTGGCAAACGTTACCTTTTTTTTCTTTTTTGGATGACAGGTCTTGTACTCTATCTCTGCTATTAATAGGCATTTTCGAATTGGGCTCTAGCTACTGTATTATTACTAATTATTTGCAAACTGCTGATATATATTTATTGATCTGTGAAAGATATCTTAGCAGTTTGTGAGTGATTAATAAAAATGAAGATAAAATAAAATATATTTGGATAGATTTTTTTTTACCCAGTACCATTAATACTTTTTTCTTTATGCTCGTCAAGAGACTCTTGTGTTTCCCAAGCCATAAATTACTTGTAGGCTTTGTACTTGATGGGAAGTCATAGTATATTACTTTTTCTTTTTACTATTATTAAGCTTGCAGTACATACATATACATAGACAAATATTGTGAATTTAATAAAGTATATACACATTATCCCTCCGGTTTGCTTTCATATTTCCTCTCCTTAATTGTTTGAGACCATTTGCTCTTACAGAGTCAATGGACAATGTAACTTGATAAAGTACTTTGGCCAAAATTGATATAGTGTTAAAATAAAAGAAGAAAACACTTCCGAAGACCCAAAATAAAATAACAAATTTTTGAATATTTTCCAAATTTGAATAGCCTTTCCTTCATTTTTCGATCTTTATGACTGTTAGTGTTCATTTTGTACGATATGACCAGGGATTTGTGCGACCTAGACTTTATAGGATGTACAAGAAAAAGAAGGAAAAAATATGTGTAGAAAGATCTCTTGGGACAGTTTTGTTTTTTAAGAAAAAGAAAAATATTGTTTCTGCCACATTAAAATGCTCCTACAATTTTCTTGTACTGCAAGATTGAGTAATCAAAGGTAAAAACATGGCGTTGATTTATTATATGACATTAGATATATATATATATGTGTGTGCATAATTAGATACACACAGCTAAATACTGAGGATGTGTATAGAAGCTTTTTGGTCGCTTTGTTGTTGTTACACTTTTTTAGAGACACAAATGTGTTACATCTTTGTATATCTTATAATATAGTATAATATTAATATGGGGAACTTGCCAGAAAAAAATATTTCCACAGTTATACACAACTTTGTTTTGTTTGGCAAAGCATTACTCCCATTGATGTGTGCAAATTTCTTGATTATATTATATTTTATCTTTTGTTCTTGTACTAGAATATTTTAAAGCACAAGACCAATAATTCTGAGGGTAGTAACTGACTTTGGTACACTTCATCGAATTTTTGCCTGTAATGATATATAGTGTGGTTTCAATTCAGCTTTACACACCCACAAGACATCACACGCATGCACACAGATACACATGAGTATATATATTAGGGATTTAGTTGAGCTACACTAAGTTTCAAGAATTATTCTATACTTGTCTCATCCGACCTTAGTTGGCCGAGTAAATGGGTGCATGGTCCCTGATTGTTGTACAGAAGAAATGAAGGAAATGAAAGAAAAAATAAAAAATAATCATTGAACGAATTCATTTGTTATTCATTTGTAAAACAGTACATAGACTATTTTGTATCTATACAATAAACACAAGAAGTGTTATGATACTTCTTTGTCAGATTACTTGGCACACAAAAATCTTAATACCAAGAAATCCTTTTTATTACCAGAGTCTTTAAAGAGATATATATGTATCTGGTTAAGGTGGGGAGACATGGATGATAATGGGTGGTTTATTATTAGTTTCGTTTTGATGAATTGCTAAAATTGATCAAAAGCTTGTCAAGTATATAAAGTACATTGTGGATAAATTGTTTAGTCATCCCATTTTATTTGATTTTCGACTTTGATATACTTCAAAATATACATCAGATGAGAATATTTTGATAGTATGTCAAATGTATCTTGTTAATATATAAAACTAAAATAATGATCTTATATCGGAATGCCTAGGTATCCGCCTTTTTCATTTTCATATTCTTCCTGGACACAATAAAGCAACCAATTGTAAATTGAGTACTCATTATTGATATTATTACTATTACTTGCCAAAGTATGAAACATACAAAGCCTCCAATAGATAATGCAAAGATAAGCAAATGGCGTGCCTTTTATGAACAACAGTAAAATGCTCAAGATTAAAAAAATAATAATATAAAAATTGTGGTGATACATGGTAATTGTGCACCAAACAGACAAAAGATAATATATATATAATGAATAGTTGAATCAAGGGTAACTGACTATACAGTTCGATATATAATGACATTCGACTCATTTATCAATTAATACATATACATTGGATCACTGTTTTCTATTGAGAGAGGAATTGTATTCCCTTTCTATCCTACCAAATCTGTTGGTTAAAATAAATACATTTTCTTTATATATATACTATAGTAATACAAAAGAGTTTTTCTTGTGTCCTTTCTTATTACTTGGTTTCACAGAAAGAAATAATCGTGGAGTCATTTTTGTAGGTAGTTCAGTCAGTCAGTCTATCACTTTGCGTGGTTGATATATAGATAATACAGTGATCCGCAGTCAGAATAATATGAAAAGAGACAAACTCACTAACCCACCCAATGCCTCCCTCCATTTATCAAATCCAAAATACCATTAGATGGAGAAGAATGTTGCAAGAGATGAATAGAGTTGTTCAATCTCTTGTGTATAATAAGTCAATTATCACTAAATTTTGCTGCCCTTCACTATACTATACTATACTATACTATACTATACTATACTTCACCTCACTTTCCAATCCTTATGTTTTTTTTTTAAAAAAAAATGCATGCATTTATTATTATTATTAGATAAGTGAGGCATTCTAATGATGTCTAAGATTAATATGCTAATGTCTCCTTTCCTTTTTTCTTCTTCTTTTAATTCAATTCACAGAATCCTTTAAAAACCGGCAGTAAAAGCTTTCATGATATAAAATTTCTCGGCCACCGTGTGTTTGTGTTTGTGTTTGTGCTTGTGCTTGTGTGTGAGAGAGTGTTTGTGTTTTTTTTTGTGGCTGGGTATGTGCGTGGGTGTGCGTGAAAGTGAGTATGACGATCCTGACACATAGCTTCTTTTTTTTCCAGTTTCTCTAGACCTTCTGGGCAGGAGGGCTTGGCTCAACGGGATATTTACGCTCGCTAGAATCTCCAGTCTCAAGGTGCAACTTGATGATGATATCCACAACCTGTCTTGGGAGACCCTGTGCCACCGCAATATCTGCTGGCTCCATCTTTCCCATATATCTTCCAACAACTACACCTCTCTCGAAATCGGAAACTCTTCTGTTTCTTGGTGCAGGGGCAGGTGTAGATTCCTGGATGCGTCTTGTAGAAATGGCAGCAGACATGATAGAATGGATTTATAAGAAAATTTACAACGAAAGAAAATGTATGCTGATAATTTTTAATTGAATAGATCAAATCAAAATAAAATATGGAATAATGTTAGAATCAAAGACATTATGAATGTACTTTATATTTTTGGCTTGTATTTACCTGATGAGAGAAACTTTTTTTTGGGATGAAATCAAAGAATGCAACAACTAAAGCAACCAAGACAAAGTTTACATGTCAGCTCAAAACATTAATTCAATTCTCAGGGCAATTGGTATAGAGTCTTTTTGACAAAGAGAAAAGTGAAAAAGTGAATAGGGAATAATGGTACATACCGAACAAGAAGTGTTGGTTGAAATGTGAGTGCAAATGAATAGACAAATGAAAGAGAACGAGTGTTTGGATTTCATGATTTGGCTCTTATTTAACCAAAAATCGCTTGGGACCCAGGATTAGTTATTGTCAGGGACCTCTTGCTCAGTTGTGATCACCCTATTAGTTCAGTCTCCCCGCTGTGTTTTTTTTCTTTCTTGTTTCTTTGCAACACCTATTCTAGATGTTACACTTGAATACCAACATGTTCTTTGTTAGTTTTGTTTGGTCTGTGACCCTGTCGCTTGGGCCCCCCCATCATTTCTTATTTCTTATTTATTTTTCCTTTACTTCCCATGACTAAAATGTGTAAATTGGGTTTTGGTATAAATTTATCACTTATTATTTATTAACAAAAGAAAAAGCCAAAAAAAATGCTCCGTTTGTGCTGGTATTCTTAATATTAATAATATTGGCTTTTCATTTTATTTATCTGCTGTTAATAATGCAAATGATTATTCTTACTTTTATCCTTATTATTATTTTTCTATTCCTATTATGAAAATATAATATACAATAGACATTGAATTGAAAATGTCTCTTTATATCGTCTTGCTCCAAGGAGATAAAAAAATACTAGTGTCATTTTTTTTTATGTGCCTGTATTTTCAATAGGCTGGTAAGCTTTCATGTACCACCCTTGAATCGTAGTACGAGAACCAATTTTGGATACTTTGTCCAAAGGGTCCCAAACCTCTCTCATACTTGAGCACCCGTGAATTCTGGTGATCTAATATTAACAAAAAAGAAATATTAAATAGATAAATAAATAAATGATAGCTTAATAACGAGTATCTAGCCTTTGACCGCAAAAGATAGAGATATAGAAGAGCAAAATTGATCAAAATAAACAACGATAATAAGACCAGTGATCATATGTATAGTCTAATTATTAAGATTGATAAGCGATGAGTTCTTATTGCGTATCTTGAGAGGGTATTGCTCTATGTAGTTCATGTAATGTAAATTAAAATGAAAGTCATCATATTATTATTATTCAACGGTGTACAACAGCAACAAAACGAGATTTTCCGTCAAGAGATTTGCAAACCATGTACAGAATACACACACAGATATATATATGCACAAACGCACACACATACAAGCACACGCACGTACACACCTGTACACAATAAACATCAATACATTTAATAATTCTTTGCCTTTTTTTTAATTTTTTTCTTGTGATCTTTAAAATTGGATGATATATTTTACAAATCTATCGAACGCTATATTCAATTACATTTAGGCATATATGTAAGTAAGTATATACATACATACATACATACATGCATTCCACAAAGGCTTCATAGGTATAGGTGATTATACTCCCTACCTTTTTATCAATAGAATACCTATTGAAATAAGAGCAATGTTTTAATTAAACACACACACACACATATATATATATATATAAAAATATTATTAATATCTTGTGGGTCCCGGATAGTTATTTTCCTGTTCTTTGGTTCCTAAAGTAATATATCAATAATTAATAATCTATAGTTTTTTGGGAGGCTTAGAGCTTTCAGTACAGGAACAATGACGGCCCAACCAGACGGCCAGATAGCCAGACAATAAGGATTGCTTTTTAATAGCACATATTAAGTACATTTTAGTATTATAATATAATTAAATGTATAAATAAATAAAATATATAACACAAAGCTATATAAATTGTCGTAATATTTTGATAGAAAAAAAACAGATGCGTGAGAATTAATATTGGATACCTTTTTATTTGATCATCACTTGTGGTTTGTCCACAATTCACACCAAGCAGGAATTATATCTCTTTTGGTATCCAAAAAAAAATTATTCTTTTATTATAAATCCTACGGACAGTCAAACATTAAACACCCTAAATTTCCTCATACAGAATTTCCCATTAAAAATTGAAACAACTCAAAGCTAAATATATTTGAGATAGTTCACCTTTCAAAAAATATTGATGCTGTCATTAACCCAACCTTCACAAATGTATTTACAAGTTTGGCTGTATGTATGTCAGCTTTATCCATAATCAACTAATAAAGAGTGACATTATTCCTGTTTAAACTGGTCACGATTTTCTTGACAAAATGTAACCTACTTTACATCCCATCTAGTGTGTTTATTTTCTCTTAGACAGGCTTCTTGTTTCTGTTTTAGTATGAATCCAACTTTGGATATATATACATCCTTAAGAACAAGAAATCATTCTAGCAAAAAAAAAAGTCTCTTTGAAAATTCCAATAGTTAACTGACAGTCTTCATCTAAAGCATAGCATCCTGGATAAACCTATTAGCTCAGCATGGTTTCTTTCTTTATATATATTAGCTCTTCTTCCAACATAGCGCTTGATGATATTGTTGATAGCTTTCTAGTTCAAGTTGAATAGTTTTGTCACTTTGGCTTTACTTTGATCCTCTTTCAAAACTTTATTGACAATCGATTGCTTCATGTGAGCATTCATAACCTTATTATTTCTTGTATTTTTCTTAGCAAAAGATGCATTATTGAGATCAGTGGGCTCTTATATAGAGCCTTGTTATGCATTTCATCAAGTAGTTATATATATATATATATAAGAAATGTTTGGTTTTTCTCATTTTGGAATGCGACAATCTGTATGAGGAAAGTACTTGTTGCTACTTCAGATATTACATTACCATATGTATTGTACTAATAATTAGGCACCCATATTAATTATCTTTGTTTCTTGTTATCCCATTTAGCAATACTTCATAAAGATATGTGATATGTTAATTCGCGATAATGAAAAAAAAATTGGCTTTTATTATTGATACTTGAATATAATGGTTTAAAGGCGTCCCCGATTTCTTGTTTTGTAAATGATATATGTTTTGTGTGTGTCTGTCTGTCTGGATCCAAAGTTTTGCGTTTTTTTATGCTAAAACGCTCAATCTCCGTATCTGTCCAAGGATCACACATCTAATCTCATCATTGATCAGGTTTACCCAGATAAAATAATGCCTGGTGGTCTGATTACTTGGAATGCAAGGGTTCCATCATTCAAACTATTAATATCAGCTGCATTTTTTTCTCTCTGGAAAATGGCCCAAATCGTGCAAAGTCTTTGCCAATTGCGAATGTGTTGCTCATTTGACTAAAGGATTCCATTTCCCAGACAAAAAAAAACTAATCAATAGACCCAAACCCTCAACATGGTAACATCAATCTGGCTGATGGATGCATCCGAACGATCGTAACTGAAGTAGAAGAATGCCCGGGTTGTCACTTCGTCCTGATCAATCATTAGTCGAGTTTTGACATTGTAAGAGCAACACTCTAACAATTTCTTTTACGTAAAATATTTTATATTTTTTAAAATATATATATATAAAGTTCGACTTTGTTTTAAATGAGAACTTGAAGCAAAGAAAATTTGAAAAGTAACCCCAGAAGTTATCTTTCATGAAATTTGATCTTTAATGTTGCCTATTCAAAGTCACATAGTATGGGCAGACCGAAAAGTTCAAAAAAAAAAGTTCAAATGACTTTTACTGGCTAGTTATTTTTTTTCATTGCTAATTGGATTGAGAAGATTATGCTTTTGATGGAAGAGGCATTATTATGAGCACTTATCTATTATGCATTTGAATTAGATTTGAACATTTTGTTTTTGCTTTGAACTTTTGTCTGTCTACCCCAACACTATATATAAAGGAAAGGGGGGAGGTTAGCGTAAATGATTCTGAGGCGTTCACCTAATTGTGGTTGACCACGACTAGATAAACGCCCTTCTTTATTTTTATTTTTATTTTGCTATATATAGTGTGTGGCGACATTAGATCTTATATGTGTACAACATCGATTCTATACCTGGTACAACCTTTTCTTCTCTTTACTTTCTGGAAAGACATGTATATATATATATCTATAGGCAGAAAGAAATATAGAAAGAGATATACGATATGGTCATATATATATTAAATGGCCTATGCAAATATCCATATAAAATTATTACTTGATTACTAAAAGAAAGTTGTTTGTTTTTCTTTGTTATTTTTATTTTACGCAAGTACTTGCTTTTGATATTATTAGTGTCAAACTCACCTGACAACCTTTTTGCCAATCACCCAAGAAAAGCTTGGCTGATCAGAAAGTCTGACAGCTTTCTGGTCGATAGAGTGGTACACAATCACATGTCCGAATCAATAATAGGCCACAATCCTCGTACAAGCAGTATAGATAAGTGAAAGGTCAATTATTAATAATCAAGTCAAGTCAAAGCAAGACATTTGAATTGAAATGAATTGAATTGAAACGAATTTAAATTTGAAACCAAAAAAGAAAAAGATAAAGAACAAAATTACAATGTAAATTGACCACAGCATAGATTACTTGGAAGACTATTAGAAAGAATTTTCTGTTTAAAATAAAAGGATATATGTGTAGATATGGTACAAAATATAACCCTAAAAAGCAACACGATGACAAGACCAAAAGAACAGAGTAGACACGCACTTTGAGGATGAAGATCAAAACTCAATAGAATACAAACCTATATACATATATAAAATGGAATACAAACATCAAGGTAAAGAATCTTGGTTGAATTAGTTGCAGAACAAGAGACAAAGTTAGCACGTATCTGTATAAAGATCCGTGACTAGGTTTGATCGAAAGAATTATGGTATTTTCTCGGATCAGTGCAGATGTAGTAAGAGCTATATACTTGACCTCTTGGACTTGAAGCAACGAGGAGCTTGATTTTTATGTATATATATATAAAGAATAAAGCAGAACATAGCAGAGCAGATTAAATCTGAGAATATTGCTAGTATTCAGTACACATACACATACATATATTGTGCACCATTTGAAATGGCCATTAAAGTTGAATCTCGGTAGTATGTATGTATATATGTAGATTCAGTCCAGTCCAGTTCGATTCAGTCTAGAGTATGCTAGTATATGGTGGTCTAGCCTAAGCTTCCTCTCCTTCTTTGAATAGAGACGATTTTCTCTTTTTATAAAAGATAGGATGAGGAGTCTGTTTAATGCACACAGAAACACAGACAATTTGGGACATTAAATTGGTTACACATATACAGTTTGATTTCTTCTTTCTTTTACAAGACATTCTGCTGATACACACACATATATATAGATTTACTTTTATAGATAGAAAGAAAGACAGGCGTGTATCTTGTATAACCCCAGACAATGAATATTGCCTTGCTCAAAATAAACCAAAGCCTAGTCGTTATAAGGCACCCTTTACTGTTAAACATCTAATATAAAGGACTACCATAGACAAGAATCACATAGAAGAAGATGTGAATGAAGCTTAAGATTCAACCGAGACATTTTTTAAGCGGAAGTATAAATCAAAAGGTATTTTCTCCCCTCAGTGTGGAATCGGAAACCAAACTTTTTTTTTTCAGTGTAATTTTTTTCTTCTTCTTTTCTAATTTCTTTTCTTCTTCTTTTCTCTACCTCTAACAACAACACCGCTTATTATTAGTATTATAATAATAATAATATGTCAGAAACACCTACCACCAGCTGGATAGATAAACAGGGCAATTCTCCCCTTCCTATATGGGCACTCTCTGGATTAAGTAAGTTGATGAAAATAATAATACATATATGGTGTATTCAATCTGGTTTCAATTTTTCAATTTTAATTTTTTAATTTCTCTCTCTCTTTTGTTTATTTATTTATGTATTAGCCTTTGCTGCTGTACCCATGGCTGTCAAAAAGGCACCCGGAGTGCCTTCTCTACTGCAGTCCATGGCATTTGGTGCAATCTTTGCTGGTGCAGGGTGAGGTCACAAATCCACATATATTTATATTATATTTGTTCTTTATGTGCCTATGATATTCACATTTTCACAAGATATGTAACCAATACTGGTGACGCTGACAACGGCGCAGGCATTGCCACAGGTATGTTATTGTTCTTTGTTCTTATTGTTGTTACTGTACTAGACGTGCTGTTTGTGCTGTTGATTTACATATATATCTATACAACCAAATCTTTGGTATCTTTTGTAGCTTGGTGTCTTTCATGGACGTTTCTTAATGCTAAGCGTGCTGTGCTTTCTGGAAAACCATTTCCTTTATTGATGGTTGCCGCCGTGGCAGCTGATACAGCAATTTATGGTAAAAAATACCTTCAAGTGAATGGTTACTTGGCATGATTGGATAAAATATAAAAATATAAAAATATAAAAATAAAAATAATATATGCGGTCAGTTCAATTCTGCACTTTCTCTCTTTCTCTCTTTCTCTCTTTCTCTCTCTATTCTTTTTTTTTTTGCTCCCCCTTTTTTTTTGTCTTTTTTTTTATTTTTTTTTCTTTACTCTTTCGCTCTTCTTGCTCTTGCTCTATCTCTTTTGGGCTCTTCCTTTCTATATCTCTCTCTATTTCCCTCCCTCTCTTTATTCAGAGTGTCTTACAGAACCACCATTACATCTTACCATCCTCGAATGGACACAAGGCTTATGAACAGTCGTTCTCGAGGCCTACGGGAATCAACGGCTTATTTCCACCTAGCCTTTATGGTAGACAACATACACATACAAAAAAGGAAAACTAAAGAAGCTCATCCCACCCCTCAAACTTCCCTTCTTTTTTCTTCTTTGTCTCTTAAAACAATGTAGTTTGCAGGGCTTAGCGTGATGGCAATGGGTAAATCAACATTAGTATTTTTTTAATTTTTTAATTTTTTTTGGGGGGGAGTGAGATATAGAGTAAAGAGGGCATTTTTTTTGATTGTCAGATACACACATAAAGAAAAAAAAAAGACATGTATTTGTCACAACTTCTTTACGTCTGTTAAGAAGAAGCACATATAAGAATATACAATCTCCCTTTTCTTTGCTTATTCTGTATATTAATCTGTATATATAAATATGTGTGTGTACAATATGTATCATTTTC
Source organism: Phycomyces blakesleeanus NRRL 1555(-) (assembly GCF_001638985.1). Taxonomy (NCBI): domain Eukaryota; kingdom Fungi; phylum Mucoromycota; class Mucoromycetes; order Mucorales; family Phycomycetaceae; genus Phycomyces; species Phycomyces blakesleeanus. Next base: position 249,939 of record NW_017265162.1, read on the forward strand.
TTTTTATGTTTTAACCTTAGGAGCATATACTATAAACTCGAGCACAAGCATAACAGTATCACTGTCGCTCCTTCTTATCGGAGGAATCATAACAGTCATTAGTTTTATTGGCTGTTTTGGTGCGCACCTTGAACACACTGGGTTCCTGAGAACATACAGCAGTGCAACGACAATATTTTTGATCATACAGATAGGTAAAATTACCAAATACCATACATATTAGTATTTAGTATATATATATATATATATATATATATGATGAGCGAATTAATTTATATACAAACTCTTTCTTTTGTTTTATACACACACAAAATAAACAGCTCTTGTTGGTATTATCTATTGTCATCGTTCACAGGTAAAATGCAATCTGGTTTGATTTGATTTGATTTGATTTGATTTGATCCAATTCAATTCAATTCAATTCAATTCAATTCAATTCAATTCAATTAAATTAAATTCAATTCAATTCAATTCAATTGGATTAAATTAAAGAATATCATTATATAATACACACAAACACATTCTTTTAAGAAACAACATAAAACTAATAGAGGCATTGTGTAGATTGATTACTATGCAAGCTCTCTTTGGGACTTCTTTAACGATAATGACATTCGATTCTTGGTGGACTTTGAACAAGCGTAAGGACGACTTTTTTCTTTATCTTGTTTCATTTTGTTTGATATTTGCGTATAAACAATAAGGGGAAAAGGGTTTCAGACATAGTATAATAAAGGCGTTTGTTATAATAGTTAAGCTAGATGATAATAACGTTTTATTATTAATAATTCTTTCTTTCTTTACTTTACTTTACTTTACCTTTATGCTCTCAAACACTCACACAAAAAATGTATAATTTAATAGGTTTCACTGCTGCGGATATGGTTCAATTAACGATCGAGCAGTACCTAGTACATGTGCCCTTTCTTTAGATGTCGATTCTGGTTGTAAAGATACCCTTGTTCTTCTAGTAGGAACATGGTCAGAATGGCTTATTGGAGGCCTTGTAGTATTGCTTGCTCTTCAGGTAAATATCTTTATATACATAATAAAAAAAAGACTTTAAGAAAATAAGATTATAATTAGCCTGCTGATCATATAAACACACACACATATATATATATTATACAGTTGATTGCGTTGATTATTGTTCTTGTACTCACGGTGTTAATGGAACGTGACGCCAAAGAAGAAGAAATGTATCTGTCCTTGATCTCCAGACAAAATACAAATCATTCGTGGTTCAATGGAAATATGAACGGAGAAGGTCCGAGTAGTATCGGTATCGTTGGCAGTAGTAACGGTGGCAACGGTGGCATTGGTGGAAATGGAGGTTCCTTCTTTGGCAGATACCCCCAATCAAATTGGCAAAGGTCCAACTTTTACTCGCCTAACAACAGCAGCAGCAACTTCAATGGTAGCAGCAACAATAGCAACAGTGGCAGTATTAATAACATCATTAACAGCAGCAGCCTCGGCAACAATCCTCAACGTGTACCACGCTATGGAAGTACATACTCATCTTCAAAATAATGCTTTCTTTGTTTTTTTTCTCTTCTCTCTTTTATATACCCTCATTTACACCATTCACCCCCTCTTCCCCTCTATCGACCCCTCTCCCTCCCAAAAAGAAAAAAAATGTATATAAGAGAAGCAGAAGAAGACCAAAAAGAAGGAGCAGAAGAAGAAGAAGAAGCAAAAGAGCCAATATTACCTATTACCTATTACCTATATTTACTTACTTACTTACTTACTTACTTACTTGGCTATTCTACTATATATTATATTTCATTACTATTCTTTATTTTTATTTTCAATATTTTTTTTGTGCATTTTCACCCTCTGTTTATTTCAATTTATGATTGTACATTTCGCATTACTTTCTTTTATTTTCTTTCTCTTCTCCCTCCTCTTCTTTATTTTATAAATATATTTTTAAAAATATTTCAAAATAATATACAATTCTCAGGAATTTATTCAACTCTATCTTATCTTCTTTGTCTCGGACCATCTTTATTTATTTATTTACTTTATTTCATTCACAACCAAGTATATATTTTAGTTATTTTGAATACAGTCAGTACACAAACAAATTGCCGCAACTATAATAATAATAATAATAATCATGTCATTTCATTAACACACTAGAAAGTCTTTGGTTTTTCACTTGGCCCTATTAACCAGCAGGAGGAGCCTTTGTAACACATATTCACAGACTTATTTCCTACCTTTTATGTACAAATATGCATTATTATTATTATCATATTAGAATTAAAGGTTATTCTTACTTGCTGTCCAACCCAACCATCTCTTTAGAGATCATAAAACACACAATAACAATAACAAGGGTGGGTAAAATATAATAATAAAAATAATGTGCATATTTGTATACATAGAAAGAAAGAAAAAAGGTCAAATGTTTTGTCTTTATTGTTTTGCTTCTGTTGAATATAATGCGGCACACGTCAATGTCATTTTTGAAGCCTTGAAATAAATATATAATTAATAAGCATTGGTATTTTGTCAAACCCAAAATTTGCCACCAAAAAACAATAACAAAACAAATGGTATATTCAGTAGCAACAAAAATTACACTAATTTTTCTTTCTCTTTCTTTTTTTGAATATAAAATTGCCAAAGATTTCAATAGTTTTGCAGCTCATTCTTATTAATCTTTCTTTTACTCTTGAAAAACTGGATCAAACCTTGTTCGATTGAATTGAACCAAATTAAGTTTTAGTATATTATGAATACATAGGTATATAATACTGATAAATAGATTGATACAAAATATTACATTGGTAATATCTGATACAGTCAAGGAGTGTATACTATTACATTATAGTTTATCATAAGCTACTGCTATTTTATCTGTAAATATTCTTATAAAAATAAAAATTGTACACACCCTATATATAGTTTTTTTTGTAGCACATTTTATTTCTGTTTTGAATAATTTTTTTTTATAAAATAAAATATAATAAAAAAAAAAGAAATAATTATGGTTCCTTTATTAAAGCTGATCTCCGGATACTTCTTTTATATATATATATATATATGTATATATATATAAACAGATGAGAAACAGAGGAGCAAAAGATATATTTATATACACGATTTCCAATTGAATCCTTTTTTCCTCTATCATTTTATTGTTAATGATTTCATTTATTTTCAAGCCCTATACAGTTTAAAAACTATCTGTAAAAACAAAGCAAGTAAACTGTCAGAAACAGCAGCAGAAGCAACAACAAAAATGTAGGTGTAAAATATAAGGTTCATTCCACACAAGAAGAAAATAACCAAAAAATAATAATTCAAGGTTAATTCTGGGGGGGGGGGGGGGGGGGAAAATTATTCTGTTTCATTTATTCCTACATATATATATATATATATATAATTTTCCCCTTATTTTTGGGTTTGGGTGGTTGTTTTGGGCCGTTCCCTAAAAATATTGGGATTATCATTAAAAATTGTTCTTTTTTGGACCGGTTTTCCCAATCCAGCAAATTGGATACAGTTATTTTTTATTATTTCAGGCTTAAAAAAAAAAACTAAATGTTATATATACATACACACCATACCAAAGTGCACTACAGATACAGTACAAGTAATGAGTAGTGTTAAAATGATGATGACTTGATTAATTTACCAAACCAAATAATTTAAATCATAAAGGGCCCCTCTTTCTGTGGGTGTGTGTGTTTCAAAATTCATGCAAATGGTTGTTAAAGGCAACAGTCCCAACATTTAGTGATGTATTTTAGGTTTCTTTGTTTTTTTTTTAACAAACCACCTGAATTCACAGGACTCAACCAAAAGAAAAAAAACTTATAGCCCCTGCATAAATTTGCCAAGCAAGTAGATATCCATACATTCTGCTTGTAAAATGTCTAATTTAG